>NW_017617008.1:5000-6835 GCF_001879475.1 Ipomoea nil
CAACTTTCCGCAACCTCGGCACACCCGTACCGCAACTTTCCGCAACCTCGGCACCCTCGTACCGCATAAGTCCGCAACCTCGGCACCCTCGTACCGCATAAGTCCGCAACCTCGGCACCCTCGTACCGCATAAGTCCGCAACCTCGGCACCCTCGTACCGCATAAGTCCGCAACCTCGGCACCCTCGTACCGCATAAGTCCGCAACCTCGGCACCCTCGTTCCGCATAAGTCCGCAACTTGGGCACCCTCGTACCGCAACTTTCCGCAACTTGGGCACTCTCGTACCGCAACTTTCCGCAACTTGGGCACTCTCGTACCGCAACTTTCCGCAACTTGGGCACCCTCGTACCGCAACTTTCCGCAACTTGGGCACCCTCGTACCGCATAATTCCGCAACCTCGGCACCCTCGTTCCGCATAAGTCCGCAACCTCGGCACCCTCGTACCGCATAATTCCGCAACCTCGGCACCCTCGTACCGCATGAGTCCGCAACTTAGGCACCAACGTTGCGCATAAGCCCGCAACTTAGGCACCCCTCGTTCCGCATAAGTCCGCAACTTAGGCACCCTCGTACCCCATAAGTCCGCAACTTGGGCACACTCGTTCCGCATGAGCCCGCAACGTAGGCACACTCGTTCCGCACAAGTCCGGCACTTAGGCACACTCGTTCCGCATGAGTCCGCAACTTAGGCACGCTCGTACCCCATAAGTCCGCAACTTGGGCACACTCGTTCCGCATGAGCCCGCAACGTAGGCACACTCGTTCCGCACAAGTCCGGCACTTAGGCACACTCGTTCCGCATGAGTCCGCAACTTAGGCACACTCGTTCCGCATATGCCCGCAACGTAGGCACACTCGTTCCGCATGAGTCCGCAACGTAGGCACGCTACTTCGGCACACTCGTTCCGCACAAGTCCGCAACTTCGGCACACTCGTTCCGCAACTGTCCGCTACTTAGGCACACTCGTTCCGCAACTGTCCGCAACTTAGGCGCACTCGTTCCGCATGAGTCCGCAACTTAGGCACACTCGTTCCGCATATGCCCGCAACGTAGGCACACTCGTTCCGCATATGCCCGCAACGTAGGCACGCTCGTTCCGCACAAGTCCGCAACTTAGGCACGCTCGTTCCGCACAAGTCCGCAACTTAGGCACGCTCGTTCCGCACAAGTCCGATACTTAGGCACACTCGTTCCGCACAAGTCCGCTACTTAGGCACACTCGTTCCGCATGAGTCCGCAACTTAGGCACACTCGTTCCGCATGAGTCCGCAACTTAGGCACACTCGTTCCGCATATGCCCGCACGTAGGCACACTCGTTCCGCACAAGTCCGGCACTTAGGCACGCTCGTTCCGCACAAGTCCGGCACTTAGGCACACTCGTTCCGCATGAGTCCGCAACTTAGGCACGCTCGTTCCGCATATGCCCGCAACGTAGGCACACTCGTTCCGCACAAAGTCCGCAAAGCCCGCAACGTAGGCACCATCGTTCCGCATGAGTCCGCAACTTAGGCACCATCCGTTCCGCAACAGTCCGCACTTAGGCACCATCGTTCCGCATGAGTCCGCAACTTAGGCACTAACGTTGCGCATAAGTCAGCAACTTAGGCACACTCGTTCCCCATAAGCCCGCAACGTAGGCACCATCGTTCCGCACAAGTCCGCAACTTAGGCACGCTCGTTCCGCACAAGTCCGCAACTTAGGCACGCTCGTTCCGCACAAGTCCGCTACTTAGGCACACTCGTTCCGCATAAGTCCGCAACGTGGCACACTCGTTTCCGCAACTTAGGCACACTCGCGCATAAGTCGCAACTTAGGCACACTCGTTCCGCA
>NW_017617009.1:0-7749 GCF_001879475.1 Ipomoea nil
TATTCTATCTATACTATATATAATAACAAAATCCTAAAATTTTAACTTCCCGCCCAATTCCTAAAAAATCTCTCTTCCTCATAAAATATATTGATTTCTACTTTCCCATTCGTACAATAATTCTGCGGAAAAATTCTATTCTATTATTATTAAATAGTGTAATACAATTCCTATTCTAATCTATACTATATATAATAAAAAAATCCTAAAATTTTAACTTCCCGCCCAATTCCTAAAAAATCTCTCTTCCTCATAAAATATATTGATTCTACTTTCCCATTCGTACAATAATTCTGCGATAAAATTCTATTCTAATATTATAAAATAGTGTAATACAATTACTATTCTAATCTATACTATATATAATAACAAAATCCTAAAATTTTAACTTTCCGCCCAATTCCTAAAAAATCTCTCTTCCTCATAAAATATATTGATTTCTACTTTCCATTCGTACAATAATTCTGCGATAAAATTCTATTCTAATATTATAAAATAGTGTAATACAATTCCTATTCTAATCTATACTATATATAATAACAAAATCCTAAAATTTTAACTTCCCGCCCAATTCCTAAAAATCTCTCTTTCTCATAAAATATATTGATTTCTACTTTTCCCATTCGTACAATAATTCTGCGAAAATTCTATTCTAATATTATAAAATAGGTAATACAATTCCTATTCTAATCTATACTATATATAATAACAAAATCCTAAAATTTTAACTTCCGCCCAATTCCTAAAAAATCTCTCTTCCTCATAAAATATATTGATTTCTACTTTTCCCATTCGTACAATAATTCTGCGATAAAATTCTATTCTAATATTATAAAATAGTGTAATACAATTCCTATTCAATCTATCTATACTATATATAATAACAAAATCCTAAAATTTTAATTTCCGCCCAATTCCTAAAAATCTCTCTTCCTCATAAAATATATTGATTTCTACTTTCCCATTCGTACAATAATTCTGGGTAAAATTCTATTCAATATTAAAAATTGTGTAATACAATTTCTATTCTAATCTATACTATATATAATAACAAAATCCTAAAATTTTAACTTTCGCCCAATTCCAAAAAATCTCTCTTCCTCATAAAATATTTGATTTCTACTTTCCCATTCGTACAATAATTCTGCGATAAAATTCTATTCTAATATTATAAAATAGTGTAATACAATTCCTATTTATTCTATCTATACTATATATAATAACAAAATCCTAAAATTTTAACTTCCCGCCCAATTCCTAAAAAATCTCTCTCTTCCTCATAAAATATATTGATTTCTACTTTCCCATTCGTACAATAATTCTGATAAAATTCTATTCTAATATTATAAAATAGTGTAATACAATTCTATTCTAACTATACTATATTAATAACAAAATCCTAAATTTTAACTTCCCGCCCAATTCCTAAAAAATCTCTCTTCCTCATAAAATATGATTTCTACTTTCCCATTCGTACAATAATTCTGCGATAAAATTCTATTCTAATATTATAAAATAGTGTAATACAATTCCTATTCTAATCTATACTATATATAATAACAAAATCCTAAAATTTTAACTTCCGCCCAATTCCTAAAAATCTCTCTTCCTCATAAAATATATTGATTTCTACTTTTCCCATTCGTACAATAATTCTGCGATAAAATTCTATTCTAATATTATAAAATAGTGTAATACAATTCCTATTCTAATCTATACTATATATAATAACAAAATCCTAAAATTTTAACTTTCCGCCCAATTCCTAAAAAATCTCTCTTCCTCATAAAATATATTGATTTCTACTTTTCCCATTCGTACAATAATTCTGCGATAAAATTCTATTCAAATATTATAAAAAATACAATTCCTATTCTAATCTATACTATAGTGATTTCCTATCTATACTATATATAATAACAAAATCCTAAAATTTTAAATTCCCGCCAATTCCTAAAAAATCTCTCTTCCTCATAAAATATATTGATTTCTACTTTCCCATTCGTACAATAATTCTGCGATAAAATTCTATTCTAATATTATAAAATAGTGTAATACAATTCCTATTCTAATCTATACTATATATAATAACAAAATCCTAAAATTTAACTTCCCGCCCAATTCCTAAAAATCTCTCTTCCTCATAAAATATATTGATTTCTACTTTCCCATTCGTACAATAATTCTGCGATAAAATTCTATTCTAATATAAAATAGTGTAATACAATTCTATTCTAATCATATACTATATATAATAACAAAATCCTAAAATTTTAACTTCCCGCCCAATTCCTAAAAAATCTCTCTTCCTCATAAAATATATTGATTTCTACTTTTCCCATTCGTACAATAATTCTGCGATAAAATTCTATTCTAATATTATAAAATAGTGTAATACAATTCCTATTCTAATCTATACTATATAATAACAAAATCCTAAAATTTAACTTCCCGCCCAATTCCTAAAAAATCTCTCTTCTCATAAAATATATTGATTTCTACTTTCCATTCGTACAATAATTCTGCCGAAATTCTATTCTATTATTAAAATAATGTAATACAATTTATTCTAATCTATACTATATATAATAACAAAATCCTAAAATTTTAACTTCCCGCCCAATTCCTAAAAAATCTCTCTTCCTCATAAAATATATTGATTTCTACTTTTCCCATTCGTACAATAATTCTGCGATAAAATCTATTCTAATATTATAAAATATGTAATACAATTCTATTCTAATCTATACTATATATAATAACAAAATCCTAAAATTTTAACTTCCCGCCCAATTCTAAAAAATCTCTCTTCTTATAAAATATATTGATTTCTACTTTCCCATTCGTACAATAATTCTGCGATAAAATTCTATTAAATATTATAAAATAGTAATACAATTCCTATTCTAATCTATACTATATATAATAACAAAATCCTAAAATTTTAACTTCCCGCCCAATTCCTAAAAAATCTCTTCCTCATAAAAATATTGATTTCTACTTTCCCATTCGTACAATAATTCTGCGGTAAAATTCTATTCAAATATTATAAAATTGTGTAATACAATTCCTATTCTAATCTATACTATATATAATAACAAAATCCTAAAATTTTAACTTCCGCCCAATTCCTAAAAAATCTCTCTTCCTCATAAAATATTTGATTTCTACTTTCCCATTCGTACAATAATTCTGCGATAAAATTCTATTCTAATATTATAAATATAATACAATTTCTCTATCTATACTATATATAATAACAAATCCTAAATTTTAATTTCCCGCCCAATTCCAAAAATCTCTTCCTCATAAAATATATTGATTTCTATTTCCCATTCGTACAATAATTCTGCGATAAAATTCTATTCTATATTAAATATAAATAGTGTAATACAATTCCTATTCTAATCTATACTATATATGATAACAAAATCCTAAAATTTTAACTTCCCGCCCAATTCCTAAAAAATCTCTCTTCCTCATAAAATATATTGATTTCTACTTTTCCCATTCGTACAATAATTCTGCGATAAAATTCTAATCTAATATTATAAAATAGAGTAATACAAATCCTATTCTAATCTATACTATATATAATAACAAAATCCTAAAATTTTAACTTCCCGCCCAATTCCTAAAAAATCTCTCTTCCTCATAAATATATTGATTTCTACTTTTCCCATTCGTACAATAATTCTGCGATAAAATTCTATTCTAATATTATAAATAGTGTAATACAATTCCTATTCTAAATCTATACTATATATAATAACAAAATCCTAAAATTTTAACTTCCCGCCCAATTCCTAAAAAATCTCTCTTCCTCATAAAATATATTGATTTCTACTTTCCCATTCGTACAATAATTCTGCGATAAAATTCTATTCTAATATTATAAAATTGTGTAATACAATTCCTATTCTAATCTATACTATATATAATAACAAAATCCTAAAATTTTAACTTCCGCCCAATTCCTAAAAAATCTCTCTTCCTCATAAAAATATTTGATTTCTACTTTCCCATTCGTACAATAATTCTGCGATAAAATTCTATTCTAATATTATAAAATAGTGTAATACAATTCCTATTCTAATCTATACTATATATAATAACAAAATCCTAAAATTTTAACTTCCCGCCCAATTCCTAAAAAATCTCTCTTCCTCATAAAATATATTGATTTCTACTTTCCCATTCGTACAATAATTCTGCGATAAAATTCTATTCTAATATTATAAAATAGTAATACAATTCTATTCTAATCTATACTATATATAATAACAAAATCCTAAAATTTTAACTTCCGCCCAATTCCTAAAAAATCTCTCTTCCTCATAAAATATATTGATTTCTACTTTCCCATTCGTACAATAATTCTGCGATAAAATTCTATTCTAATATTATAAAATAGTGTAATACAATTCCTATTCTAATCTATACTATATATAATAACAAAATCCTAAAATTTTAACTTCCCGCCCAATTCCTAAAAAATCTCTCTTCCTCATAAAAATATATTGATTTCTACTTTCCCATTCGTACAATAATTCTGCGATAAAATTCTATTCTAATATTATAAAATTGTAATACAATTCCTATTCTAATCTATACTATATATATAACAAAATCCTAAAATTTAACTTCCGCCCAATTCCTAAAAAATCTCTCTTCTTATAAAATATACTGATTTCTACTTTCCATTCGTACAATAATAAATTCTATTCTATTATTATTAAATAATGTAATACAATTTTAATTCTAATCTATACTATATATAATAACAAAATCCTAAAATTTTAACTTCCCGCCCAATTCCTAAAAAAATTCTCTTCCTCATAAATATATTGATTTTTACTTTTCCCATTCGTACAATAATTCTGCGATAAAATTCTATTCTAATATTATAAAATACTGTAATACAATTCTTATTCTAATCTATACTATATATAATAACAAAATCCTAAAATTTTAACTTCCCGCCCAATTCCTAAAAAATCTCTCTTCTTTATAAAATATACTGATTTCTACTTTTCCCATTCGTACAATAATTCTGCGATAAAATTCTATTCTAATATTATAAAATAGTGTAATACAATTCCTATTCTAATCTATACTATATATAATAACAAAATCCTAAAATTTTAACTTCCCACCCAATTCCTAAAAAATCTCTCTTCCTCATAAAATATATTGATTTCTACTTTTCCCATTCGTACAATAATTCTGCGATAAAATTCTATTCTAATATTATAAAATTGTGTAATACAATTCCTATTCTAATCTATACTATATATAATAACAAAATCCTAAAATTTTAATTCCGCCCAATTCCTAAAAAATCTCTCTTCCTCATAAAATATATTGATTTCTACTTTTCCCATTCGTACAATAATTCTGATAAAATTCTATTCTAATATTATAAATAGTGTAATACAATTTCTATTCTATCTATACTATATATAATAACAAAATCCTAAAATTTTAATTCCCGCCAATTCCTAAAAATCTCTCTTCCTCATAAAATATATTGATTTCTACTTTCCCATTCGTACAATAATTCTTTAAAATTCTATTCTAAATAGTGTAATACAATTCCTATTCTAATCTATACTATATATATAACAAAATCCTAAAATTTTAACTTCCCGCCAATTCCTAAAAATCTCTCTTCCTCATAAAATATATTGATTTCTACTTTCCCATTCGTACAATAATTCTGCAAAATTCTATTCTAATATTATAAAATAGTGTAATCAATTCCTATTCTAATCTATACTATATATAATAACAAAATCCTAAAATTTTAACTTCCCGCCCAATTCCTAAAAAATCTCTCTTCCCATAAATATATTGATTCTACTTTCCCATTCGTAATAATTCTGCGATAAAATTCTATTCTAATATTATAAAATAGTGTAATACAATTCCTATTCTAATCTATCTATACTATATATAATAAAAATCCTAAAATTTTAACTTCCGCCCAATTCCTAAAAAATCTCTCTTCCTCATAAAATATATTGATTTCTACTTTCCCATTCGTACAATAATTCTGATAAAATTCTATTCTAATATTATAAAATAGTGTAATACAATTCCTATTCTAATCTATACTATATATAATAACAAATCCTAAAATTTTAACTTCCGCCCAATTCCTAAAAAATCTCTCTTCCTCATAAAATATTGATTTCTACTTTTCCCATTCGTACAATAATTCTGCGATAAATTCTATTCTAATATTATAAATAGTGTAATACAATTCCTATTCTATCTATACTATATATAATAACAAAATCCTAAAATTTTAACTTCCCGCCAATTCCTAAAAAATCTCTCTTCCTCATAAAATATATTGATTTCTACTTTCCCATTCGTACAATAATTCTGCGATAAAATTCTATTCTAATATTATAAAATACTGTAATACAATTCTTATTCTAATCTATACTATATATAATAACAAAATCCTAAAATTTTAACTTCCGCCCAATTCCTAAAAAATCTCTCTTCCTCATAAAATATATTGATTTCTACTTTCCCATTCGTACAATAATTCTGCGATAAAATTCTATTCTAATATTATAAAATAGTGTAATACAATTCCTATTCTAATCTATACTATATATAATAACAAAATCCTAAAATTTTAACTTCCCGCCCAATTCCTAAAAATCTCTCTTCCTCATAAAATATATTGATTTCTACTTTTCCCATTCGTACAATAATTCTGCGATAAATTCTATTCTAATATTATAAAATAGGTAATACAATTCCTATTCTAATCTATACTATATATAATAACAAAATCCTAAAATTTTAACTTCCGCCCAATTCCTAAAAAATCTCTCTTCCTCATAAAATATATTGATTTCTACTTTTCCCATTCGTACAATAATTCGGCGATAAAATTCTATTCAAATATTATAAAATTGTGTAATACAATTCCTATTCTAATCTATACTATATATAATAACAAAATCCTAAAATTTTAACTTCCGCCCAATTCCTAAAAATCTCTCTTCCTCAAAAAATATATTGATTTCTACTTTTCCCATTCGTACAATAATTCTGCGATGAAATTCTATTCTAATATTATAAAATAGTGTAATACAATTCCTATTCTAATCTATACTATATATAATAACAAAATCCTAAAATTTTAACTTTCCGCCCAATTCCTAAAAAATCTCTCTTCCTCATAAAATATATTGATTTCTACTTTCCCATTCGTACAATAATTCTGCGATAAAATTCTATTCTAATATTATAAAATTGTGTAATACAATTCCTATTCTAATCTATACTATATATAATAACAAAATCCTAAAATTTAACTTCCCGCCCAATTTCTAAAAAATCTCTCTTCTTTATAAAATATACTGATTTCTACTTTCCCATTCGTACAATAATTTG
The DNA here is from genome assembly GCF_001879475.1 of Ipomoea nil. NCBI lineage: Eukaryota > Viridiplantae > Streptophyta > Magnoliopsida > Solanales > Convolvulaceae > Ipomoea > Ipomoea nil. The sequence continues at coordinate 7,420 of NW_017617009.1, forward strand.
CGATAAATTCTATTCTAATATTATAAAATAATGTAATACAATTTTATTCTAATCTATACTATATATAATAACAAAATCCTAAAATTTTAACTTCCGCCCAATTCCTAAAAAATCTCTCTTCCTCATAAATATATTGATTTTTACTTTTCCCATTCGTACAATAATTCTGCGATAAAATTCTATTCTAATATTATAAAATTGTGTAATACAATTCCTATTCTAATCTATACTATATATAATAACAAAATCCTAAAATTTTAACTTTCCGCCCAATTCCTAAAAAAATCTCTCTTCCTATAAAATATATTTGATTTCTACTTTCCCATTCGT
>NW_017617010.1:0-14949 GCF_001879475.1 Ipomoea nil
ATATATATACATATATATATATATATATATATATATTATATGTATATATATATACATATATATATATATACATATATACATATATATATATACATATATAATATATATATATATATATATATATACACGAGGATAAATGGTCTTCGGCGTCTCTTGAGCAGCTTTTGGAGTTACACAATAGATATAGTTAGTCTGAAGAGGCAACGATAAAGCAAGAACGTTTTGACTGTTATTTAAGAACTAGCCTAGCCAGGTCGAGTAGAAAGATATTCATTGTGTACCTACCATTGTTCATCCCTTCTTCATTGTATTGGTCACTGGATAATGATCCAAAAAAGGATAGTGTATGAATTGGAGATAGATAGTGCTTATTCTGCTGTAAGTATATACAATAATATATTTATGTTCATTCCGTTTTGCTTATAATTCATAACTCTTCTACCCCAGCTTAGTAATTCTCCTATTTATGTCTGGGCATTTTTTATTTGGCATCTGATGTAAGCATTGCTTGTAACCTTTGTTTTACCAGTTTCTGTTGATACAGTTTCTTTAAATCTTCTGGCCATCAAGCCTTGGAATAAAAAAAAAATCTGATTTTTATGGCTTCTTTGATTTTCTTCTTCTTATTCTCTTCCTCCTTTTATGATTTCTATGCATTTGACTTGTTTCTAGACTTTGCAATTTCATTTTTGTCCTAGATTTGTGTGGGGTGAGGTTAAGTATCCTACAATATAATGTCACCTCTGAAGGAGACTGTAGATGGAGTTCACTCCCAAGTTGTGAAGATTGAGGATGATCTTAAGGTATTAGTTTGTAATGAGGATGCTTTATCGTCTTATCCGTAAACCTTTTCTTTTTGATAAAATTTTCTTGATATTAAAAACTAACTAGCAGGCACCAATACTGATAATATCATCACAGTTTCCAATTGATGCACCATAACCTTCCTATTTAGCGCGTTTTTCTTTTAATATTTACACAACATTTCTAGACTTTGAAGCAAAGTAGTCTTCATTGTCTAGTTTCCTTGTATCAATTAGACATCTTTGAGATAAGAAATACTATTTGTGATTTATCTATATGTTTTTAGATCTCTGAGTTTTAGTTATTTATCTCTAAGATAAAATTGTATAAAAATTCTGGAAAAGATATCTAGTGCTTTCTCCTTTAATATGACATTTATTTCCAAGACATTCAAAAAAAAATTGTTATTTTTAGTAGATAGTAACAGTTTGTACAACATGTTTCTTATATGAACTAAATCTTTTTACCAAGATAGGTAGCAAGATGAGGATAATTGTTTCACTATGCTATTGTGAAGCTACATTTGGTCTTTCACTTCACTAGAATTTTCATGTTTTGGACTCCATTGTGCATATTTATGAGGCATATGTAATTGCTGAGCAGGAAACCTGGTTATATATGCTTTCAATCCCAGTTATATGCCCGAAAAGTTGAGTTTATTTTAAATTTATCATTGGAAGCTAAGCTCTGTCAAACTTGTAATTTTTGTTGGTAATTTATGGCTGTAGGTTAAGGTTGCTGAGTACAACAATGTGCTTAATGCCATAAACCGTAAGCTAGCAGACAGGAAGGTAATGCAATGCCATCACATTTTGTATATATGTAGTAGTGTACATACCTTTTACTGGATCGGAGAAACATATCACAAAACCACTCCATACCTTTCTTTAATTTTGTTGTTAAAGCCCTCACATCCTTAGTGTGGATATTGTTATATTATAGTGCATGCTAATGTCCTCATGGGGTGCTTTTAATAGTACAGCTGGGAAAATGATATGACAGGGCTCACAGAAATTATAGATCTTAGAATCACAAGATTTGACATTTAAGATTCACAAGAGTGAAATACAAGCCTACAAGGAACTTATAAATCTATAATGACAAAAAACCCTATTGTTATTTGTTAAAACTTAAAATTACATTCACTTTTCCCTTACATGTCTCAGAGTGGAAACTTGACTCCTGGTAATAAGGAATCTTCTATTGTGACAGAAAAAAGGTGTCTTTGCTCCAAACATTTTCATTTGGCTGTTGTAATTAGGGGTGTGCATCGGACGGGTTCGGGCGGTTCGGATATCGAAACTGCCCCGATCGGATTATGGATTGCATTTTTTAACTCCTATCCGTTAATTTTTATAGGAAATTCCATTCGGTTTTACCAAAGTTCGAATTTGGTCGGATCGGATTCGGATTTGAAATAAAAAAACTAAAATAACAGCTTAACTTAAAAATTGCCTAAGTAGTAACTAACTTTCAAATGTTAAGTAACTTACTAAGTCTTGTAGACATGCTACTATGCTAGAAGACTAAGTAAATTAGCAAAATGCTCAAACATACATACAATCTTAATTCTTACATATGAATTGAGACAAAAAGACAAAAATCTCTAACACCAAAAACACAAAAGTCACAATCACTCTATCAGTATTCACTATTCAGCATTTAGAATCAGCAATTTAGAAATAAGAATTCAGCATTCATCATTTCCTACGAAAAGACAAAACACAAGTTAAATAAAACCATGAAGCATCACATATTCACACAATTACAGTTGCACATTTGTGGCTGAAAAAAAGAAAAGAAAAGAAGGCTAATTGCTATGTTTTCATGTCAATGTAGGATTGGGGGGCAAATCGCTACTTTCAGTTTTGGAATAGAAATCAAAACTAATGAGCAACAGACCAACCCAATGCCATTTCAAAGAGTGGTGGAAGCATCATCATAGCCAAATAGCCAATTAGTACAGTAATGAGATAAAACAGAATGAGAAATTGAGAATAAGGGAGAGTGACTGGTATTACCAGATGACCAGTTCAGATATATGCTATTCATATATGCAGTAGGCTGATACTGTTTTACCTGATGGGATCATACTATGATTACTATCATAGTATCATGGGGCCACCCCCAGTCTCCAAAGGATTGAATGGATCAATGGAATCAAGGGCAGCAACAAGCCAACAAATCCAACAATTGAATTGTTAGTAGTTACCAAGCCTTTAAACCTTGTCAGTTTTCCTCATTGAAAATCAAATCAGAAATTAGTGAAATCACATATCACAAGAAAATGGAAAGACTGTAAATAAAACATTACAGGAATGGTAGGAAGGGAAGAACTAGCAGCCCCAGGTCCTGTGCTTCCAATTCCACTTATTCCAGTTAGCCAACTCTGCAAAGTGCAAAGAAAAACAAAGAAATGATATTCATATCTAAATTTAAAAAGGTAAAACAGAATGTAAAGTTTAAATAAATTACTGTGTTCAAGCTTTTAAACATCATCAATATTTTCTTCAACCTTAACTGGTTGATTTGGTAACCTCAACCAGCCTTGTGCACATACTAGGGTGATGAGGACGATTTTCACGCATCCATCAAGTATCAAATCACAGTATAGAGTTTAGATATCATTCCACTGGAGATGGCTCTTGAATGTTAGGAATTGATGCAAAGTGGAGTTAAGCACAAGCTAAAACTATCGTTATAGAAGCTAGGTCAATCGTTAAAGAGTTGGTTTGATAAGAATTAACAAATAACAAATAGACAAGCAAAACAAAGGACCGGGACTTGGTTGATTCAAGCTAAGATGCCAAATGTTACACTAAGATTAGGGAATTAAACAAGGCATAGGGTAAGTGAGATGCACAAAAGTGTCAAAATACCACTCTCGTAGCTATTTGGACTTGCAACCTATCCTTAAACTCCACTCTCGTGGCAATTCAATCCAAGGTTGCCCAAGCAAGAACACAAGGCATAAATTATCCTTAATACTAGAAATACTCTCGTATTGGGCATCAAGTGTGTGAATATGTGGCTAGTGTACAAGCTCTACTCTCGTAGCAACAAACACACTCCAAATAAAGCATATAATTGGGATCCAACAATTATACACAATTTTATAACAATCCAAAATCACACAACTAACCTAGAACACCCAGACAATCTCCTTTATGCAATACAACTCAAATAGACATCAATAGCAAGAAATCAAACCAAATCCTAGTCCCAAAACACTTAGATACTCATAATATAACAATAGATACACAATATTAAAAGAGTAGTTGAAAGCATAGATGAAAAGTAAAGAGAAGAGATGAATAAGAAAACTTCTCTATTGAAGCTTTGAAATCCTAGATTTGCAATGTTCTTGAGCTTGGAAATGTAAAGGAACAAGTAATCTACACGAATCTAAGCTATTCTAGAGCTAAACCTAACTAGAGAATGAAAGGGAAATGAAAGATGTGTTTTGGGGTGGAAAAATCCCCTTAAAAGGGGTCAAAATCGCGCTTCAATAAGTTGCAGACGCTGGCCGCGGGTGTGGCTTCACCCGTGGCCAGAAATGCAGTGTATACTGCCCAGTGGCCATGGGCGTGGCCACACCCATGGCTACAAGGCAGTGTGCACTGCCTGTGCACTGAGTTTGTCTTCTAAGTAATTCTGCACCTTCGAAACTTTTGAATTAGTTTTTGTGGTCTTCATCCAAGTTGTAGCTCTTCAAGTTAGCTTTCCAATGACATAAAAATCACTTGATTTGGACAATCCTACGCAGAGATATGATGAAAACACCGAGCAATGGACGATTTCAACTTCTTGCTCTTTTGCTCTTTTGCTCCACTTTTGCCTTTGTTTGTCCAAATGATCAAGACCAAAAACACACCATAATTTGGCTCTCTAAAATTAAAGGTGTTGCCCCCATCTTCATAGCTTCTCATTGGCTCCCGTTGACTCTACATGCATCCGAAATGCCCCAAAAATCAGTCAATTCATCTAAATCATCAAGAATTACTCATAGGCACACAAATGAATCAAATGAGGACACTTTGGGCAAAATTATAACAAATAACAAGGAAAATAAGCTTAAATGCAAGGTGAAAACATTAACATTTTGGCACTTATCAACTCCTCACACTTAAACCTTTGATTGTCCTCAAGCAAAAACAAAAACTAAATCACAATATAGCACTGAAGTTGATCATACTCCCACTTCGCACAATTAACAACCCACAATCCAACTCGACACAACACAACTTATTTCAATTAAGAATCATCTTAGCATTCCACACAAGTTCCATTCTCAAGACAATAACCAATCACCAAAATTATTATAGAACGTGAGGATCAAGTGTGCACAAATACTAAGTTGAGATTATGCAAAACTTGGCTTTGAATGAGATTATATTTGTCACGCCTCACTTCTAGGACATGACCGGCGTATCGTTACGTGAAGACCTGTAACAATACGAAGCCTAACCATACATACTTCTCAGAAACTTCATAATAACACTTGAATATACAATAATTCCACAACCCAAAATGACAAAATATAATCGACTTGTTCTTCCCATAAACTCATCAAATCCACTATTAGATATTTACAATCAAGAGTAGTATGTCCAAAATGCATCACAAGCACCAAAACCAAGCACAATGGTCTACCAAAATACAAAGGGTCAAAGGGAAAGTCTAAATAAACAAAATCCATGATAAGCTCCAAAACTAGGACTAACTCTCCAAGTTTCAGAAGTCACCTTCGAGACCCCACCACTTGTGCTCGTGCTATTCACATGTCCTTAACTACTCTGAAACATGAGGAAAATACAAATAATGAGCTAATGCCCAGTAAGTGGTACTCCTCTCATCCCGGATCAAATAGCCCCAATAGAATACAAAAAAACATGAGAGTAATAAATAGATGCAAAACTCAATCCTTAAATTATATCAAAATCATAACATACTTCCATCGTACTATACACAAATTCCCAAACGAAAACTTTAGCTACATGGGCATCAACATCATTTCATAATACAATACTTTCAAAAGCATCAATCATTTCTTAACATATGACTCATTGGCAACGTACAGCCACTATTATAACCCGTGGCAAAGGCCATTATCGGCATAATGGTTTAGAAAGACTCGACGATTCGGAATGAGTCAGACTCGACGATTCGGAATGAGTCAGGCTCGACGATTCAGAATGAGCCGGATGGAACGTTCCAACAAATAATTCAAAAGACACGACGATTCGGAATGAGTCAAGCTCGACGATTCGGAATGAGCAATTAGGAACGTTCCAACTCAAACAAAACAAACAACAAAATGTAGGTTGCCTCATGAGTTTGATCAAACAATCAAAATAGTTCTTATAATCAAATAGCCCGATGTAGCAAAATCATTTGCTTAAAATCACATAACAAAGTTCATATTTCCAAAATAGATAATAAGTTTATCAAACTAAGAAAGATGCAAGGTATAAACCATTCTCAAAATAATAATTTTCTTAGTAAATAACTCTTTAAAATCATAGAATGGTTTATTAAACCAAAGTAATTTCTAAGGGATTGTAATGGCTTAGTTGGAAAGAACTTTAAGCATGAGGTTAAGAGTTCAAGTCTCACTTTAAATAAATAATTCATTTTATAAGCATATATTACATATATAGAACAAACATAAGGCAAATATAGCAATATAGAATCGAACCCAGGACCAACCACCACCAACACAACAACCATAAACCATTCCACCATCACTGCACATGGTGATAATTTCAGTCAGAAATTTTCCTTAACCTTCATTTCGAAAACACAATTCCAACAAACCCAAACCCAAACACAATTTTAGTCCAAACTCCAAAATACATAAGAATTCCAGTCCAGACTGCAGCTTAGCGTTTCAAACCCACAAAATATCATAGTCTATAATATTTTTAACTCATACTAACCTTAAAATGAGTATTCAAAGTAGTGGAGATTATTCCATAATAAGTGATCGGTTTTGCAAAATAAGGAGAGAAGAGTTAATCACTTACCTAAAACATCCAAATTTTAGCTATTAAGCTCGCCCAAATACTCATTGTCAAAATCCTAATATTTTCAAACATTAATCTTAGGGCTCAAATGATAAACCCAACTCAAAGAGTGAAATATAGAGGTCAAACTTACCTAGAATACTCCAATAGCTTTGAGATCTAAGCTTGAAGAAGATGGAGATCAAAGCTCCAAGGTTTTCCTTCCCCTATCTCTCTCTAGTTAGCTCCCCTTATCTTCTTTCAAATGAAATGTTTATCCAAGACCAAAGTGGTTCCTTAACCTTTAAGGGTAAAGAGGGGTACTTTAGTAAATTAATCCAATATCAATTTTAATAACCTTTGACTTGTTGACCTATTTTAATAACATAGGTATATTTTTATTTCTAAGTTAGTGGGTATTACAATATTCCATAGGCTTGCCCTTCATACTCCCACTAGTTCAACTCTAAGATTGCATGTTAAGATCAAGTAGGACTTTTATTAGGCTTGTAATGGGGCTAAGGGTGAATGGTTGACAAAGAACGGGTAAGGAAATCAAACAAAAGAGAGAACTTCACACTTATTCACAATTGAGATTGGAAGAGATATGGCATCAAAGAACTAAGGAGCAACTAAAACTAATTAAACACAAAACAACACTCTAAAATAGTGGAGGTTGAAAACAATTTTCAAATCAAACTATCAAACTTTTATTGAACTTCTTCTTTTTCATTTCTTCATCTCTTTTCAACATTTTCATGACTTTTTTTTTTTTCATTTTTCTCATCATTTTCTTTTCAAATCAACAACGAAACGTGTTAGTGTTTTTAAATGTTCAAAAATCCCATATTATAATTGGCAATATTATTATGGCATACTAAGATAGGTTTAGAGTATGTCCGTCCAGCTCTACAGACGACTGATCAATCAGAAGCAACAACAGAAGGACTGACACTGAAGATCTGATTTAGGAAGCTGATTTCTAAAAGACTATACGCGGTATTATCAGACAAGTTTGGAAAGAAGATTAGCGTATATTTTCAAGAAAGGTATGGACCTAATCTTCTGAGATTACATTCCTCTTTTATAGTCCTATCTTCCACAATCAAAGTCATCTATGGAGAGTGTTTATTGAAGAATCTATAAGTACCTTATTCGAAGAGAATTAGGGTTACGCCGAAAGTAATAAGAAACACTCCCTATCTGCTATATGAGACTAGATCTTTGATTGTCATGCATCTTCTCAATACAATATGTTCATGGTGATTAAGATGATGAACTTGAGAAGAAACACTGCTGCTTAAACGAAATGACACTGTGATCACACTGTTGTGGGAACAACTGTAAAGAGCGTCATTGAAGTGGACTGCATCAGAGTGGGCTTTCCAAGTGAAGGGATTTCATTGGACTTCTGTATGCATGGCTCTCCATCTTCAACAATCCACTAAACCTATGTAGACTGGGTATGTACCATGTGTGGGGCACTTGGGTAAGATTATTGTATATCTACCTTTGTACATTGGATTATGATTTAGTGGATTGGACGCCTATGTGATCGTCCCCCAGACGTAGATACACACTGTATCGAACTGGGTAAATATTCTGTGTCGTTGGATTTGTGTTGTTATCTTTCTCTTACATCTTCTCCATGATTTATTATTACTGACTGACTTCGTAACTGAATCAATCAGTAATCTCTGACAGTTGATTAATCCTGTTTATCTATCTAAAAAGTGAAAATGCAAAATTACAAAACGTTTTCAATAAATCAAGACCACCACACTTAGATAACATTATAGAGAGTGTTGCTAACAAAACAAGCTCCAAAAAAGAAAAAGAATCACTTCCAAGAAAAAGAACAAATGCTCTATTCTCTCAAGGGTGGAGGGAAACATTTTGGCTAAGGGTTGAAGGTTAAATGATGAGGGTTAACACAAGGAAAAACAATCACAATTAATGAACAAGTGCTTAGCACTTATTAAACAAAGAAAAGGCTCAACGGGGACAATTAGGGGTAAAGATATGTTTAAAAGGTAGGCTTAAAGGCTTGGACTAAACGAAAAAGGCCTAAATCATTTCAAAACATGCAAATCTTATATTTCACTTGGAGAGTAATGAGGCAAGTTCTAGCAAAACAATCATTACCGAAATATCACATAAGCCTTCACTAGCAATGCACAACACACAAGATGAATTTATTCAATTATTAAGTGGTTAACAAGACCATTGGCAAGAGAATAGATCAATCATGTGATACACCTTGACTCATCAATCACAGGTTGCGTTGTAACAAGTTCCACCAAGCAAACCATAAAACCAACAAAGCGGAGTAATCACAAATTCAAGTATATAAAGACAATTTATTCAACACAAACACAATGAGTCATCCAAGCAAGGTTTCAAAAAGTTCAATTTTATTTTTTTAGAGAACACCCAAATTATCCCTCCCCCACACTTAAAGGCTACATCGTCCTCGATGTGAAAGAAAATAAAGCACAAGGGGGAAATGATGGCACAATAAACACAAGGAACACATTCTCTACTATTTACACTAAGTAAAGCACTAAACACATTTAAAACAAAGTAGAGAAAGTAGATGAGACTCCCCTAATGAATCTTCTTATGCCAAAGAATCATCATGGAGCCTTCTTGGAATTGAACATACTCTTTAGTGTTACTCCTAGAGTCAAGAGAATATACACATGAAAGCACAAGTGAAAGCATAATATATCAAAATTCAAAATATAAAGAAAAAATAAAATAAAATGCAATAAAGTGAAAGATAACATGAGGTGCCTCTCATGAAGCGCTAAGTTTAACGTCGCTAGCTCGACTCAAGCTCTCAAGTGTTCAACCATCAATGGATTGGAGGAGAAAAATTCCCATCTTTCTATCAACCTTTTCTTCTAGGTATTTCTTCAAGTGGTGGCAATCAATAAATTCACTTAAGCTCATCTTCACCACTTGAAAGTTTAAGACACTAAGCTCATCCAAATCAAACTCCAAGAATATCTTTTCCTCAAATCATTTTTGATCCATAAACCAAATGAGGTCTTCATCCTAAAGATTGGGTCTTGATAATGCTCAAGAGCTTGATCATTTCCTTGGTCTCCAGTTCTTTTCTCTTCTTGACTTTCCTTTTCATTTGCAAATAAGGAGAGTCTTGGATCTTTCTCATGCACCAATAAGAATTTGGAATCCTTTGATATGAATATAGGCCAATTCGGGCTTCCATTTTCAAGAACATCAACTCCTCCCGGTTCCCACACTCTTATAAAGCCTTCACTAATGAGAGTATCATCCATTGGAGAGAATTCATCAAATTCACTTTGCATGTTATCAACTTCACTTTCATTTACTTCTTCTTCTTCTTCTTCTTCTTCTTCTTCTTCAAATGGGTCATATTGCAAAGGTTCCTTGGCACCATTATCTTGAATCTCAATTTGAGTCTCAATCTTGTCATCTTCTTCATTAAAACGATTGGATTCAAGACACTCCTCAAGCACTTCATTTTCAAGATTTTCCCTTACTTTCTCATCTCCAACAACCTCATCCCCTTCATTAGATAAAGGCAACTCTTGTTGAACCTCTTCTTTGGACAATGAATCTTGAATGGACTCTTGAGTTGCCCTACTTTGTATTGGAGCCATCATGTTATCCGTGGAGGTTTGTAACTCATCCAATCGAGAAGATGTTTGCATGATCAAACTCATCAACTTGGACATCATCTCGGACTCTTGTTCAAGGGTTGAAATCCTTGTTGAGGCTCTTGAAATTGACACAAATGTTGGTAGTTAGGAGCCAATGTATAGCAATTTTCGGCGTCATGTGCTCCTCCACAAATGGTACACCATAAAGGGTGTGGCATAGTAAATGATGGTTGCCTCCTTGAAAAGCTTCTTGACTTATGTAGGCAAGATTGAGATGTGATTCTTGTTTTTCCATTCCTCCATATGTTTGGCTCATATTCAAATTCATTTCGTATCCATGGGGAGGAATTTGGAATGGTGGTAAGGATCCTTGAAACTCATACCCATACATATTGAAAGTTCTTCTTTGGGTGGACGATGTACCAAACTACTCCTTGATCTATAATAAATGCATCTAGCAAGGTACATTCATCCGAAAATCCCAAACAAGATTGGATCAATTAGCACTTGAGCACATAAGGAAAATAAAAAGAAAATAAAAACATAGAAAAATGGTCTAGTCTCCTAGAATAGTCATTCACTAATGTTAACTACCACAAAACAATAAAAACCAAGTCATCCCCGGGTAAGTGAGATGCACAAAAGTGTCCGAATACCACTCTCGTAACAATTTGGACTTGCAACCTATCCTTAAACTCCACTCTCGTGGCAATTCAATCCAAGGTTTCCCAAGCAAGAACACAAGGCATAAATTCTCCTTAATACCCGAAATACTCTCGTATTGGGCATCAAGTATGTGAATGTGTGGCTAGTGTACAAGCTCTACTCTCGTAGCAACAAACACACTCCAAATAAAGCATATAATTGGGATCCAACAATTATACACAATTTCATAACAATCCAAAATCACACAACTAACCCTAGAACACCCAAACAATCTCCTTATGCAATACAACTCAAATCCTAGTCCCAAAAAGGAAAGTTATTCAACTTAAGTGTTATTGAAGCAATTGTCATACAAATTGTTTGTAAATCTCACAAATTTCATTAGATATTTAGTTATAGATTAGGGATAAAGTACAAATAAGCCACCAAACTACTTGAGAAATATCAATTAAGCCATCGAACTCAAATAACCCCCAAATAAGTCATTGAACCTGGAAATAAAGAGCAAATAAGCCATTGAACCCGGAAATAAAGAGCAATTAATATTTTTAACAGGTTAACTATAGGTTTTTGCTGTCTGGATTGCAAAATGTTTATTTTATTTACGTTTATTAATATTATCCATTTGGATAGTATTATATTTTAAAATAATTATTATAATCAAACTAGTTTTGTCTTGTTTATTTATTTATTTATTATTTTTCACTAGATCTTCTGTTTAAAAAATAATAATAATAAATAAATAAATTAGATCTAGACAAGACAAAACTATTTTGATTATAATTACTTTAAATATATTACCATGTAGGTGGATTATAATAAAAAAAAAAATGTAAATACAATAAATATTTGGGAATCCAGTTAATAAAAACCTGGAGTTAACCTGTTAAAAATGTTAATTGTTTTTTTATTCTAGTTCAATGGCTTATTTGGGGGTTATTTGAGTTCGATGGCTTAATTGCTTTTTTCCAAATAGTTCAGTGGCTTATTTGTACTTTATCCTTATAGATTATTGAAAAGATTGCAAGACATATAATAAACATTGACCAATAAATATGCTATTGAATGCACAAAAAGTGCACTTGAACGAACATAAATGTGCACTTGAAGGCCAAATGTTTGCACACAAAGTTATAAAGATTTGCACTCAAAAGGAAAACTAAAGTAGTCAAACAGAATATGTGCACTCGAAGAAGGATGACCGAGTGGGTAGAGCATAATTTTTGTATTTAAAGGTTACGAACTCAATTCTTGTCAACATTTTTTACGAGTGGTCTTTCTAGTATAGTTTATTTTTTTTATGTGGTCGTGTTCTAATTTATCTAGTAGTGCCTGTAGGTTTACATAGTCATCCAAAGAAAGAAATTTTAAAAAAGAAAAAAAAAAAGTAAGGATTCTCCAATTAAAATTTGTGGTGGAAGAAGTTCCCCAAAAATTGGTTAATGACCCAGTGAACTCAGCCACTCAGGACAGTAACGACTAAAGACTAAAGACTTGCAACGCAGGTATCATAGCTAACATGTATTTTGGGTGATCAGACTTTGCAATTTATTGCAAACTGACCACTAAGCGTATAATTTAGGGGGATGTCATGCTCATATAGTTATTATAGGCCGGCGTTGAGATAGATGTTTGTGGAACTGAATTTATTGCATGTTGAAAATATATATGATTGAGTATGACGTTGCAAGTTTCCTTATTAGTTTCATCATTATCTCTCCCTGAATTATATGCTTATATCACTTTTACCTCTAAATTATTCATGTATCTACATTAGTCCATCAATTATGTTAAAAATAAAGATTGTATCCTTTTTTATTAAATAGACATTTTCATCGTTAAATTTAAATATTGCATTTATTTATCTTCTCCAACAAATTATTGCTAATATAGAGTGTTAAACACTGTTCGCTTCGAACCGACTAGTTTGAACTGAACCAGACATTGGAGTAACCAAATTGAAAGGTTTCGGTTATGATTCAGAACCAGAAATCTAATTTTTAGATTTTGATTTATTAAAATCACGATGCGGGAAAAAAATAATTTTTGAATTTAAACTATTTTAAAAATAGAAAAAAGAATTATTTTTTTAAAAAAAAGTTCGAACAAGTGGTTCAAATCGGAACCGAAATCGTAAACTGGTGGTTCATAATCAAAACTAAACCGCACTCATATCTATTTCTATGTAAGAATTAGAATAAATGCGAAAAAGAGAAGACATCATTTGTTAAATGACAAAAACGATTGTCTGTAACTAAATTTGGAATTGCCACAAAAAACAACAGACCTCTAATGTAATTAACTCATAAAATTTAACATGAACTTTTGTCAATTAATTAGCTAGAATATATATATATATATATATATATATATATATATATATATATATATATATATATATTCAAAGTTGAGCATCAAAGATTACAAATAAGGAATCTTGAAAATCATTTTCTTGCATTTTTTTAAATAAAAGAAATCTAGGTTAAGTTTTTTTTTTTTTTTGTTTAATTAATCTTCTTTTGATTATTTAGAACAAACTCAATATTTTAATTATACGTTTGCATTATTATTGAAAATAATTTAGGTCATTATGGTATTAATATTTTTTGTCTCTATTTTTATAATAGAGGTGTAAATGAGCGAGGGCTCGCGAGTGATTCACGAGCCGCTAGGTCAAAGCTCGGCTCGAGCTCGAGTCAAACTCGAGCGGCTCGTTTAGTAAACGAGCCGAGCTCGAGCTCAAATATTCTAGGTTCGTGACTCGTCGAGCCGCTCGCGAGCCATAATTAAATAAATAGATAAAATATTAAATATAAATATAAATATATATATATATATATATATATATATATTATATTAAAACTCGCAGAGTAGGAAAACCTAAATCTATTGCAGTTGCATACCCGCTGCCTAAATCTCTCGGTGTTTCCCCGGAGACGCCACTAGTGCCGATAAGGAGGAGCATCAATTCAGATGCCACTACCAAAGTTTGGACTTTTGAATTTTTAAAGTTTTAGATTATTTATGTATGGATAAAATAATATTTATTATTAATTGAAATATGAATTCAAATAGGTCAAACTCGAGATTAAAATCGAGCTCAAATCAAGCCCGAATTCGAGCTCAAGATCGAGCTCGAACAATTGAGCAGCTCGAGCTCGATCGAGCTCGAGCCGAACTATGCTTATCGAGCTCGAGCCAACCCATGCTCGAGCTCGGCTCGGCTCGTTTACACCCCTATTTTATAATGGTACAATTATACATTACTTCTTTTTGTACATACAATTATACATTACTTTACTAATATTGTACTATTTTTTTTTTATCTGACAAAATTATTCTTAAATCAATAAATTTCAATGCATTGGCGCCCTAGCCAAAACGACGTCGTTTTGGTCTTTTTTTTTTTTTTTTTTTAAATTCCGTTTCCCGTTTCTACCGTTAACTTTAAAAAAAATTCCCTTGTTTTGAATGTATAATAAACTCATAACATAATACACATAAACTTATATCATAATACACATAATCTAGCATACATAATACACACTCATAACATAATACACATAAATAACATAAAACACATAAACTCTTAACAGAATACACATAAACTCTTAACATAATACACATAAACTCTTAATAATAAACATAAACTCTTAACATAATACACAAAAACTCATTATAACATAATATACATAAACTTTTACACATAAACTCTTAACATAATACACATAAAATCTGAACATAAAAAATGACGTCGTTTTGGACAGGACGCACAATACATTGTGTGTCCTGATACGATATAACGATTGCTGAATTTATTGCAT